>NC_085089.1:7844051-7861551 GCF_963422355.1 Corticium candelabrum
CCCATGTAATACTCAAGTGACAAGTAGTAGATCCTCTACACATTATTGAACAGGACTTGAAACACGATAGTGTTAACACAAAGTTTTAGGACTACATAGCAATGCCAGTCTAAACATGCCTTAAATTGTAGCAAAAACATCCACACACACACACACACACACACACACACACACACACACACACACACACACACACACACTGAGCATGTATAAAACCAGTTGTAGAACCCGAACGAACAATTCACAGTTAATTTCTGAGGACTCCAGAGCTGTCTCAATTGCTAGTTAATGCTATACCTACTAGAATCCAGTTACTTGCACCCATTGTCATCAAGACTTTTTGACATTATATCCGTTGCTTGATTTATACTGCTATTGGTCTGCTGTGACATCCAAAAATCAGTACACCAACTGGCAGACATCACAATACCTTCCAGGACATTGACTGACATTGCTAATCAATACAATACGGGAATTCTTGTCCCCATACACAGTGAACTGTTGTGAATTTTGCTACCCCAACAAGAGGACCTTCAGCCAGAAATGAAGAACGTCATGTATTTAATGCTCATTTGAATGCAGTCAATCATAAATTAACGTCAAACGTTCCTTGTGGGTGGAGTTTTCTGGCACACCTTGAAGTTTGCGGGCCTCACTCTGTCTACTACCTTTCCATTTCAGTCCTCTTTACTATTTAACGTACAACGTACACCGCAGTAGCAACAAGCTGCACGTCAAACACAAACGCTTCCTGAACAAACCGGTATAGTGCAGTCTATAGCTCTAGACAGTATAGTATGCATATCGATGGTGTAGTGTAGGCAAACGACTATCCAATTCGCAGCTCTACAACTGTCTACATTCTGTATTATCACTCTTCAACTGACAGCTCCAGTTGTTGATGACCTGTTGAACAATGCAGCACAGCTGCGGCCTCCAAATATTGAAGACAGACCAGCAGGAGTCACCGCCACATAATTAACACATGCAAGCACTGTGCTCTATAACTAAAATTAGAAAAATTCTACAAAATTCTCACGCTGTCTATCAATCTCATAGCTATCTCCAGAAACACAAACTAGTGCTATTATTCACAAATCAAGCTGAGAATGCTCACACGCATGAAATGTTCCCTTACCTTTGGGTCTTTTTCGTAATACGACTGCTGCGTTCGAATCCATTTGCCGACCAGCTGGTCGCGCACGACGTGGCTCAGTGTCAGGTAGTAGTCTCGAGCCGTGGCGACATTCCTGTCTTTGACGAGCGTGTAGTGAAGATGGCGGTTGAATGAACGCGTCACAGCGGCCACGCTTTCCAATTCCGGGATGCAACGCATCGATATCTGCTTGCGTCGAAAGCTGTCCGTGCGCTGTAGAGTGCGGTCGGCCTTCTCCACGGGCGCAGCAGCTTCCGCCATGATAATAACTGAAATGGGTCAACCGGCAAAAATTTGCGCGTGCGCACAAATTACAAGGACTCCGAGGCTAAGCCTATCATATGGCTGTGATTGCATTGAACAAAACGCGTACGTACCGTACTGTAGTGTACAATACAAGTGGAAGGTTCTCTACCAGTAACAGCAACAATTCCTTCTCACTGTATAAGTAAACTCTACCCTCTAGGTAACTCCTAGTTCTTTTTGAGATTTTAAATCTGTTGAACATGTACATGGATCCAGAGGAAAAAGACACAAGATTCACAATCAGTTATTGTTTGCAAAGTGTTACAACAAACAGTCTAGACTAATCAGGTTGAACATAAACAACAACAACACAACAACAACAGCAGCAGCAGCAGCAGCAGCAAGTGAACACAGTCACTGTGCACATAACAAGCAGCAGAGAATACCAGTAAATAATGTGTTACAACCTATTCAGACATACATATTTGGCAAGCTTCTTGATTGCTTCAGCAAGTGTTTTCACATGTAACAGACAAATAACTGCAGTTGTTTGTACGCACAATATACACATTATAAGACTTGCCTAGAACAACACAGATACTGTAGTGTCATAATATCAGACAGTTGGTGTCTACGACAACAAAGCACCAGAACCAGCAAAACTGGCAGTACATTTCGTAACTTCACTCAACTAAACCATTGATAGTTTCATGGTATTTGATAAGTTTTCACTGTTAGAAGCTAGAACATCAGCGGTGAAATACAATTCCCTCTAGAGCACCCAACCAATATTCTTGGTGCATAATCAAGATTCTCATTCTAATTAATGTATAAGCAATAAACTATAAGCACCAAGTGTTCAATCATTCCTGCATAATCCAAAAATTGTAACTCCAGTGTAAGCATCCTATTGCTGCCTAATCCTTGTCCATTCTATCAATCGTTCAGGAGATCGATACAGAAAGAATAGTTTGCCTACAAGCATTTCTTCAAGTTGCAAACCTTCTGGACCAAATTCACGAACCAAAAAGATGTCTTCACAGAGACGAACGATATCTGCTGGCTCAGGAACATCTTCATAAATTATCTTGTGAGAGATGCCTTTGGTGAAACCCTTCAAGAACTGGCCAATTACCAGCACAATAGAAATATACAAACCAATAACTCTGAAACACAAAACTAAACCAGTTTCAACAAGTTATAATGATGCAAAAACATTACGAGCTTCCGGCAAAGAAAGAAAAGACAGGTGGAGCAACTGGTTCACTAAAGATGATAATTTCCAATGCATGGGCATCCCTAGATCCAGGTAGATCAGGTAGTACGTGTTCAGAAGTCTGCATGAGATTCCACCATTCTTTCTCTGTGCTACTGTTTAATGACAGTGAACAGTTTGCCCAAGAAGCTAAGCAAAAACAACTTCAACTTCCACAACAACAACACTCATACTATGTTACATACTGTTCATATTCTTAAATGCACTCAATTGTATAGACTTCTTGTTTGCTGGTGCACTGATAAACACAGGAAAAAGGTTCGGCAATTCCCTACACCAACAAAAGATTCACTAGTTTACAACATGTACCTGAGAAATAAATACTAAGCTCACGCAACAATCCGAGAGTCATTCAACAGCATATCTGCAATGGCTATCCGAGTAGAATTCCCCTCGTCATATGAGATGTTGCGCTTTCCGTTAACAACTTGAGCAATCAATCCAGTGGGTGGATTCCTTGTAATTGACCATTGAAAATCCAAGTTGACAATCGAAGTTGAATTTGCCAGCGTGTTAGCTAATAGTTTACGAGTAGGAGGACTGATGATCCACAAAGAACCAGACCCGTTAGGAATAAGAATGCGAGAAATATCTCCCTTCTTGTATCGAGTAAACATAGCCTTCTGTTCCTAAACAATAACACTTTGTGTCAACTCTCAATAAAATTTCACACATTGCTCGAAATACAAAAATAACAGTCACTAGCACACACTTCATGCCAACTGATGTGCACCTACATCACTGCTGCTGTAGCGATTCTTCAATAAGTTGTACTGATCACTATTCAGTGTGTGAATATTTTGATCGTTAGCAGTGAAACGAAACAGTGGCTAAAATCAATAGCTATGTTTATATGCACACACTACTAACTTTCACAATCATGTATACAACCTCATAACCTGCAAGACTTAATTCCACCGAGACTTCAGTTGGACGATTGGCTACAGCTGACGAATTGACAAGAGAGATCCATAACAAGGGAAACCAAAGGACGATAACAAGAACCAAGATCAATACTGTCCCAATGATAAACTTTGTGATTGGAGGTTGCCTGTCTCCCATAGTTCGAGGGTTGAGCTACAGACAAAACATAATTGGCGTAGCTCAGACAATTATGTAGCAAACAAGTTCGTATTAACAACAATTGCATATACACTCAAGCAAATCTTAGTACACAACTTACAATGTAAAATATGTCCTACCTCTTCTCGTACTCTCTTGCACTTGACCAAAAACATTTCATACCATATATCCTGCACCTTTAACCACTGCATAATCTCCAGTGTTGTGTTAGCAACACACCAGTCCATCAGCTCCCGAAGTTCAGTGTAAAATGGAAGGACAAATAATCTGTTACAACGTCGTGAATTAAAAATGTCCAATGTTACACCCAAGGTGACATATTCTTACACTTGAATAACCCGACCCTTGCTCACTGGGTATCTCTTAGTGTCCATAAGAAAATTTCCACTTCGACGAGGAGGATAGCCTGCTGCTATCTGAGCAGATGACAAACCCATATACATGCACTTGAAAAAATACCATGTCTGGACTACTGTATTCCCGACGAACGACCTACAATAACCACACATAATTAAATAACTACAAAATGTGATTAGCCTTAACTTAAAGCAACACAATTAAGATGCCAACTAGTTGTGTGTGTGTGTGTGTGTGTGTGTGTGTGTGTGTGCGCACGCGCACGCACCTCTTAGTTACCAATGGCAGAATCAAGAACACCCAAATATGAACCACGATCACCACAGCAAAATTCAAGATGAGCTTGCCAAATGCCCAACCAGAACGATACAGCAATCGATCTACCAATAGCAGCAAGAACTGCACAATAAGCATAGCAATAAAGGGAACAGGGATGTAGTTTTGTTCGAGATAGCTTGCTACATTTTCACTTGCTTGCTGCAGCAGAAAAATAGAATGCACTTGATGGTAACAGAACATCTACTACATCCAAACTCTCACCCCAAACGATGACCAGCCAAATACTGTAATAACAAAACAAAGCACCTCAACCAAAAACATGAGTGTGTAGTAGTCTCGCCATCCAGAACTACAGTCATTTGAAACTGCACGATGAAAAAACACACGCACTACGTGCAAGAAGGATGAGCTGCAATCAAAACTACATTGATTATATATGTTGCAGCAATTAGCCTACGCATGATGACTTGCCAAGGGTTTTTCTTTGTGTCCTTGCCTGATTCAGCAACACTTGCCTCATTACCATCGTCACTATCATCGTCATCATCATCATCAACAACAATACTGTCTTCACGTAGACCATCCGTAGCAGTCTGATCTTCACTACCAAGCCACAAACCCCTCAGCTGCAGTTTAGCAATGTGGATTGCAACAGCCCACAACACAGCAAAATCAGCTATTGACCGAGCTGTAAAATCCCCCCCCTAGAATTGACAACAGATTCAGATTCATTACAAATTCCTTACATAAGAGATTAAAAATATCAATTCAAAGTTCTCGCCACAACAAATTAATTGGGTTTCCTACTCCAACCTACATGACAGTCAATTTGAACTAATTAGCTTGTCAACAACAGCAAAGCTGCTTATAAATTCAATAAGAAGATAACAACTACAACAGCACAACAAATAGTAAAAGTGTGAAGTCATCAACACACACACACACACACACACACACACACACACACACACACACACACACACACACACACACACAAAACAAAAACAAACTAAGTATGCTCAGCGTACCTGCTCTATTCCAACATAAGTAGTCCATTTCAATGGCTTCCCATCTGATTCTTTCAATGGAATCAGAGTACTTTGACAAATGTAACGAATAACAATAAGAATCATGACATAGAGCTCCACGACTATCCAGAATGTCTTGCTTGGTCGTGGCACAGACAGCAAGCCCCAGAAAAATACAAAAAGAGGCAACGGAAGTGAAAGAGCATTTCCCTGTACTGTGAAGTTAATGATCATGATAAGGTAGCATATAAGGTCAGTGCGTGACACAATGGCATAGTATAGAGATTTGACCAACTTTGTAAAGTGAGATGTGACATTCACTAATCCATCCTTCAGTTTTTCACGAAGCTTCTTGGCTCTTTCTGCATTATCAGG
The DNA here is from genome assembly GCF_963422355.1 of Corticium candelabrum. Classification (NCBI taxonomy): domain Eukaryota; kingdom Metazoa; phylum Porifera; class Homoscleromorpha; order Homosclerophorida; family Plakinidae; genus Corticium; species Corticium candelabrum. Next base: position 7,849,852 of record NC_085089.1, read on the forward strand.
ATGTTCAATATCAGATTGCAAAAATTCATCAATGAGTGACTTTGGTTCTTCATTTTCAGATTTAAATATTGGTCTACCCACTTCTTCACTGATTTCCTCCATTGACGACCTTTCAACACCATTCTGTTGTTCAGCCTCCTTCTTGCGCATGTCTTCCAAAGTAATCGTTACAGCTCTATATGATGCTGACACACTCTGCAGCCAGAGTGTTAGTTGTTCTACAACATCCAGCAAAGTTAGTTTAATCTTCTGCAAAGTGCTCAAGTCTGATGTTGGATCAATATCAACATTGACTTCTTTTGTATCTGCAGGCTCCGACTGCAAAGATTCTTTGTCAATTGCAGCTGCTAAAGCTGGATCGATTGTATCCTTATCTGTCAAAGAGGGGTGGTCTGCTTCTGTTATTCCATCAACAAGTTTAGCTAAAACATAGAGTAGCATTAATTAGCAAAATTGATAACCTAAAATAATGTAGCAATATAAGACACCACCACAAAAAAAACAAGAATAAATACAAGTTACAGTATATTACAAAGTTGTACAGGCTCATTGCTGTGGTACACTGTATAAATGAGGCAATCAAAAGCTTTGCAATGTACTTATATCCAAGTTATGTATTACATCTTGTATTTAATGACGTAGATTGAAAAACACAAACGTTTGAAATGATTTCTATTTATGCTGTGTGAAACAAAATTCCCTTGATTGCCTCAAAGTTATACTACCACCTACAAATTGCCAAAATGCACCGAAACAAGTGACTATACTTTACTGCTGGACAAATGCATTATTAATCATAACTAGACACTAAACAGCTGCAACCGATAAGGTACTGCATCAGCTAGTCCAGAGGAACATGCAAACTAAACTTAACCCACACATTGCATTCAACAATGAACATTACCACCACATAAACACACAAATTTACTTACTTCCTGCATACAGAAACTGAAATATCTGGTGATCTTGTTTCAATTTTTCCACACTACAATCAATGTCACATCTTAGGCATCATATTGTCATCAAAACAACAACAAATAATTTTACTGAGCTCTAATAATTTCATTTCTTTCCTCCTCGGCAGCCTTCAGTTTATTTCGCATATATCTAGTTGCTTGAGTTACCATAATAGCTCCACTAACAACATGACAAGTGACTTAATATAACATACAATCTGCAAAAAAGTAAATAGTACGTTTTCAAGTTGGATATGTACCAGCGCACTTCTTTTTGAATAAGATGAAAGTATTGAGTTTGAAATATGTATCGTTGAATAAGAATAAAGCCAAATGATGCTACGTCCAGAGCAAGACCCGTACTGTCTATATCTATGCCTGATTTACACGTCCCAAATTCTAAGGCTAGAAGTTACAAAAGCAAGTAATCAGGAAACAAAGACAAACTCAAATCTACTTTACGTATCTTTACTCCATTGAATTACTCTTATCCACTGTCCTAATACTGACTTGTCTTGTTTGCCTAGTCCCTGTCTGTGTCTGTGTGTCCATCCATCCGTCCACTCATTTGTTTGTCTGTCTGTCTGTCTGTCTGTCTGTCTGTCTGTCAATGGTAGTATATTTTCATAAATCACAGCTATTACAATGAAATGCAAACTACAGATCGCTAATAGTGTTCTCAAAAGTCAAATACATTTTCTAAACATATTTCCAAGGCCCAAAGGAAGCTAGACTCTGTCTGTCTGTCTATCTGTCTGTCTGTCTTCGAGTCCCTCTGTCTGTCTGTCTTCGAGTCCCTACAGTGTACCATTTCTGTACATTTGATAATAATAATACTTATCTATCTCTCCACTCAATGTTAGTCAATCTCACTACATACATATTTGAGATTCCTTGGAATGCAGTATTCAAACAAGTCCTTTGTATATAAAAAGGTTCTAAAAACAATCACGTCTTACTTATGCCAAGATCCTTTTGATAAAGATGTCTATTGAGGCACACGATATTGAAGAGTTTAACAAGACCACAAGGTACAACGTTACTGTGTACACATGCCAGCTCCTGCAAAACAGACAAACTACCCCTAAATACAAGACTACAAGATCACCATCCTTAAACGCACACCAAATACTAAACTATCAAGCAACAAGAGACCATGCAACCACACTTTAAACTCACCATGTTTCATGCTCCCGAGCATGACTTAGGAGTAACAAACGTAGTATTACTAGTTTAACAGTCACCGTCATTATGTTCTTGCTACCTAATGTACCAAATAACCAGCTGATAACTGCCTATACTATCAGTATTTGTAATTCAATTTTTATTTATTTCTTTAATGTAGAAGCAATGCACCAGTCTTTGTAAGTTGAAAATCCTATTAGTATGACAAAACATTTGCTTAACTAAACAAGTTTTAATAGACTAGTACTTAATCATACAGCATATACTGTATGTCATACATTACATGTAGTTTCTACCTAGTACCGAATTGGGTCACATACATAAACATGCAAGTTGAAACTTAACATCTCTACAGTCAAAAACACCATCATCACTGTCAAATTCTCACAGAAATTTCTTATTAAAAGTTTTAAGCAGAGCCAACACCTCAAAAGGGGACCCTAATTCGGATTATTCCCCAAAACTGTTCTTTTATCAAAGTTCTATCATCCAACCAAATTTCATCAAAATCAATCCACACACTTTTAGTAATCTTGTCCACAAACAATTAATTAAACAAACAAGCAAACCAAAGCCAATAAAAAGGCAAAAGAAATGTAATATTATCAGTAGAAGTTCATTTCAATGATTTGAGCATCAGAAAGTATCTAACCTGTAATGCCACTTTGGCAATTATTACCAACATATTGTACAACAGTACACAGTTCCATCTAAAACAGAAAACGTAAACATGATCTGTCGCTCAATGAATCTTGCATTTGTGGCTCACAATAAACGTAACGACTTTTCACTGAAAGTGAGTTGCTTTTGTCCAATCCAAAGAATAATGAATGCAAAAAGAATGTAGCCAAGACAGAAGACACTGATCCGATTGACTCCCGTCAAAAAAATCATCAACACAGTAAACCAATACGCATACTTGAAAATCACAATCTAATGAGGTACAACATTGAGTTAGTCACATGGCCAGTAAAAGTCTCTGCTGAAATAACATGCGATGCAGACCACTGTTACATGTCATGCAAGAAATACAACCTTACTTTCACATAATCCAGCCACAGCCTGCAAGACCACAAATCATAGTTAATATAACACAACAAAGTAGTAAAGCTAGAAAATCCATAACCTCTGCCATGAGGATTTTGTATCAGGAAATGTAAAGTCTGGAGGTTCATAGCTTGATTTGGCAGTACTGGGGTCCAACAACTTAGAAGGTGAAGTAGTGTGTTGTCTTTCTTTCCAACGATATAAAGCCCATTGAAAACCTAATAGCAGGAGCAGCACAAAATCTCCTGCAACACAGTCCAAATAGTGTTGAACAAAACATGGAAATCTATACAACACAATTCAACCTACCTACAAGAAACCACTTGCTCAGCGGATGCAGACTTCTAAGTCTCTGCTCCAGAGATGGACGAAACACAGGAAGATAGAGCCAGCCCAAAAGACCAATGTTTTTCTGAGATGGAATCCATGGATAATCTGGACAGAAATATACCTTACACCTAATCTAGACAATTTTCTTCCAACTGTAGAACATACTCTTCTCGTAAAAGTGACACATAATAGGTGGCATTCCAACTAAGAGTGCATACTCCACCCATAAGCATATTGAAACAATGATGGTGACAACCGGCCATAGTATTCGACGACAAGGATTTGAGACTACTAAAAGTAGAGCAAGCAGGAGGCAGTAAAACAGTCCATATACATCTAGACGAACAGCTCCAACAATGGCAAAAGCTAGAAAACACAGCTGCACAAAACGTTAGCATTAAATTCTGCAACACCACAAACTGCCTGCACACTCACCTTCATCCCAAACATATCAAAAAAATTGTTAACCAGATATTTGAATGCTGAAGTAAGGTCATTGTCAGTTTCCACCCGTGTTACTTGAAGAAATAGAGCTCGCTCTTCTGGTAATTCAGCAGCAGGTTTAGTTTGTGAACTATCATTCTAAAGTAAGCAAAATAATTTAATAATCAATATTATATACATCTAGAGCAAACGATCTGCATTTGTGCATAAAGTTTCCCTAACTAATGCATTCATCAATTCTTGTATAGTCAGTCCTTCTAGTACTAGTATTCACAATCTGCCATTCCTTTCATCCTCTCTTCGTTCTCTGCCCTCCCTTCCTTTCCTTCTTCTTTTGCCTCTCTTCTGTCTACAATTTAATATATTCGATAACACTTATTCCTACTGGAACAATGCCCACTACTTTCAATACAGCCTTCTAATCCAAGCAGCCTTGCCACTCGGGCACTATCACTGTTATATGAACAGTACAACAACACTTAAACATCACTTAACATTAGCTGTAGATTACAAGTTCAGACCACAAACAAGTTACATGTGTTGTAAAGTTATCCAGTTTACTCCATCATACCTGATGTCGCTGTACAGTGACTACCAAAGCTATTAGCACCACAATCACTATGTAGCCCTGCACAACAAGAATAAAACAACGGCAAACGGAAACAAAACGCTGTGCACAACTCACTGCAATATAACACCCAATACATGATACTTTCTTAAGTCCAAACCATTCGGCCAGAACCATTCCATTTGTCTGAAACAACCAAATCCACGTCTACTACCATACTACTGTAGTTGTGCTAAAACTTACAAAAGACACATTGCCACAACTATACTTCTTATTATCCACTTCAACAAAGTTCAGCTGATAAAGCATTTTAGCAGTGATGGTCAAAGATGTCCAGACCATGAAACAGAAATAGAATAGTTTCCGAAACCCCGTTGTCATGATGCAGAAACATATTATAATGACGACCGGAAGTTCGATAGCACTGACCTACGTACACACAATAACACAAATAGCAATATCAGCTACAAGTTAAATAAAACTGGTATCTAAGCATAGCATATCACACAGTCTATGTACTCAAATTTTAGCACATGTACGGTATTCCTCCTACACTGTAGTGTCTCATGCTAAGGCTGCATACATCAGACTATACTAGTACCCTCGTTATACACATATAGTACAGAAAGAGATAATCAGGCAGTCCACTGCAATTCTATCAATAGCAACTACATGAATTTGAATTTCTCTGCTTGTTCTTGTGGCTTCTTCCAAACTAAGTCTCTTCCAAACTAAGTCTCTTACAAAACTGTCAGTTCCTCAATTTTCAAAACCTTTTGTTTTGAACATACGTATTTGATTTACAGCAACAAACTGACCACCATTCTCCAATTCTCCTAACACTAACCTGCTGGATTGCCACAATGAAAATACATAACAGAAGGCCTGATGACAAATACAGCTCAAGAATACGAAGTACCACCGCTGTCAGTCTAACAACAAAACGACTGAGTGCATTCCAAAACAGCCATCGCAAATTTTGGTGTGTAAGTTCAGGTTCCTCTTCCTGCAAACTTCCGTCATCCTTCAGGTCTGCTGATGCTTGAACAGAAGCCTCCTGAGTGGTTTCTGGTGCTCTAAAATTCAAAACATTTGCACTTCAAATACTAGTACAACAGCTTACAATAAAAAGAATAAGAACAGATGCATAGAAAATCATTTGACACCCAATTTAATTAACAACAGTAAGTACATAGTTGGAGTTGTTTTTTTTCGTGACAAATCTTCTATCTGAGAATCCTCCGGCTTGGCCTCTTGCACTGGCTGGCCTCTAACTCGTCGATGAAAGTACTTCAACTGCAATATGACAACGATGAGGGCAACAGTAGGAGTCAACATGTTGACAAAAAGCTCGCCACTATCAAATCTCTTCAAGCCAATATCAGACAACCTAAACACCACAGAACAATTTTAGATTGCTAGTCCGTCAAATTCTAAGATGTAACGATGCTACTTCTAATTCCGTATTTAGAAACTTCACCCTATCTGTCAGTGTATTGATTGTCCATTTCACTTTGTCTCTCAATTTGTTATTGATTCAGACATTTTGCTGCCTATTGATCTACTCATTTATCCTCTTGTCTCTCTATTCACAAGCCTGTCTGTCTGTCAGTCGGTCCATCTGCTGGCTCCCCTATCTACAGCATTTCAATATTTGTTGGCATAGCTGTCTCCTCGAGCTATCTAATGCATTTAAAGTTCCCATATATTAAATTTCAATCCAACTAACTGACAAGACGCGTTTAAGCAGCCAACTCACAATGTTTTATTGTCAATTTCTGCCTGCGTAATGTTGTCACCATATGCAGCTTTTGTCAACTCATCATACACAACATCAAGTTGGAAAATATACAGCATCCAGACAAACAGTAGAGAGTAGATTGCCACCAACCACCACATAGGTGTAATGATAATTTTGTATAGTGCCCGAGAAAGCTAACACACAAAAAGCAAACACACAGTGAGACATCAACTACTAAACCCTAACAGTATCAACGATGCTCTTTCCTGTCCTATTACATAAAGCCCTTCAGCTTAGAATCATAATAACTAAATTCAGCCATCACTAAAACTAATTCAGCCACAGCATTCTGGGACAATCTGAGCAAGCACTTTAAAACAACATGATTACATCAAAACAAAAGACACAAAAATCTTTGATTCAATAGCCTTGTTAAGCATTATTTGTTATTATGACATTCATTACTTGTACGTAAACACAACAAACAAAAATATTATCAAACCTGAAAAAAGCCAAGAAGCAGTAGAAAGAATGCCATATACACAAACCGCATGACAGAAACTTCAACTGTGAGACTGACAAGCAAGAACACTGCAAAGCACAGGAGCACCCAGTACTCATATATAAATTTTATTATCCAGTCCAGTGCGTTAGCAAGGAAATCTTTCTCTGGGCTTGTAGAACCAGCTGAAGCTGGAACAAAACAATACAATTCGCTTTGCACATGACGAAATCACAAAGTATGCTCACTAAAAGTCTTTCTCAAATCTGCTAAGGTAATCGTTGAAGCTTTGCCTGACTTTTTGCTTTTCATTTCATAAAAGAACTGTCTCTGTGTCAGCCAAAATATCCACACAAAAACTATCTACAATAATGAGATTAAAATCATTTGCAATTTAGACAAAACAATAGAAATTAATCAACAAAAACAACATGCATCTAAACAGGACTGCAAACACAGATAGATGAAAGCATTAACAGCAGGTGGCTGGCTAATGAGACAAACAGAAACACACACACACACACACACACACACACACACACACACACACACACACACACACACACACACACACATGCACGCCCACACGTGCACACACACACACACACATACACACACACGCCCACACGTACACACACACACACACACACACACACACACACACACACACACACGCGCACACGTGCACACACAGGCAGACAGACAACAGACACAAAAACCGACAAGTAGGCAGGCAAGCAAGCAGTCAAGACAAACCATCTGATCACAAAGACACAAAATGTTATCAAGTTTGTGCCTGTGCCATGCATGCACTGTACCTGTACAGGAAGCAGATTTGCCCACTTCGATGTGAACCCAATCTGTTCTTTATCGTCTAACAAATGAAGATCATTAATTCCATCAAGAGAGTAGACATACTGTCCAATGACAAGGGCAAGTGAATACAACACCACCAGTGGTGATGAGTACTGACACAAAATTCGAGAGTGGTTATGCATCCAGATGACACATGCCCACACAAGAAGCACAAATGTCATCCAAGAAATAAAAATGATGCTCCATGCAATCATCACTATAACAGCAACATGCCAGCTGTTTTCCATTGCCAGCATATAAATGATGCCACAAATTTTGTGAAACTTTGACCAGCCACTTTCCTCTACTCTTACACGGACACTGCCAGTTCTTTCCGTCTCATCTTCTGGTTGGTCCACAATCTCTTTCGATGAAGTAGCAGCCATGACCTCCATAGAGCTGTAACGTTTCGGAGTCGAACCAGCCAATAACTAAAACGCAATAAGAACATCAGCAACCAGCAATTAATACAGCAACAAGTCCGGAAAGATCCATACTAACAAAGTTAGTCAGTTTACTTGGTAAATGATTTTAAAGAAAGCCATAATGTTAGTTATTGTCAGGCAAAGACTACGTTACATAGACCACTAATCTGCAAATGGCCACACCATTGGCACACCATAAAAGCACAAACGTGCACGCTTTCAGTCCACAAATAAGAGCAAGGCAGTGAGGCAGAGTATACAGTTAGCAATACAGTCAGTTAGTTTTAGTTAATTGCAAGTTAGTATTACATCGCACCTCCAATGTCTCACTAGTTTCAGTTTCAGACTGCAAAAAGCAAAAAGCAGTAAATAAACATCAAATAAAAGTAATACGAAGAAATCAACAAGCAGAAGAAGCATGAAATTCAAGTAACTGTCACAACATACTGCGCTTGTGTGTCCTGAGCTATGTGGGCGACGACGGCTCTTGGGATTAAGCCACCATCTATCCGTCTGATCGGCAGTGTCGTCACTGTTCTACAATTAACCATAAAGTCCCCCACAGTCTAAGAAATTAGTTACTTCAAACATAAATAAAAGCCTCACCGTAGGCTTGCCTGTTGGGACAAGACGAACGATGTGGATTTCATAAGTTGTGACAAAGTAGAGAAGAAGAACAGCAATAGGACTGACATAATCACGCCACTCGACATGAGAACCGGACGTAAACTTCCACGGATGATTGTCATTACAGCTGATAGCGTTAGAGATGTCAGTTAGTCCAAACAATCTAAAATATCACAACAAACGAATAATGTCCACTGCAAAATGTCCCAGAATGATAGTGCCTTACTAATAACTAGTTAAACCCAGTAGCAAATCTAGGGAGTGGCGTAACAGGCACACGCCTACCCCTTTTGAGACTGGAAGTATAGTACACGGAGAAGGCTACACTCAGACGCAGTCATTGTATAAACATTTTTCGTGTTTGTGAAAAGACTGTGTGACCAACGGTCACTCTATAGGCAACTTCTCTAGAAGAAAGCAGTTGTGCCATGAAAGTAACTCAATTAAATATCGCAAAGCTGGGATGACACAGAGCAGGTTCTCAATGCACTTATTCTACTCTGCGTACACAAGAACGTATAGACTTGCATACTGTTATCCGAGGAGACTGCTGCTCACTAATCATGTGTCATGTACATTTACCAGCTCTTGGTAATGTGATCTTGTTTCAAAGTTTGGTTAATACTGTTAATTACTAATTATTGATAACAGTATTAGTTTAATAATAGATCTGTCCAGTTTTTTTCTTTCGTGACGTCACATTGCCAGTACCCTAGAGTGTGCCTACCCCTTTCAAAAACTCTGGATCCGCCACGGCAACCATGTGACTAAAGCATTCTGTTTGTGGAATATTAAAGTGAACAAATACGGTTGTAAGGCCTCCGAAATGTCTAGTAGTGTTGCTCTTACAATAAATTTAGTGGCACCAAAGATTGTCACTACAGTCGAACCTCGCTAATCCGAATTGTGGTTATCTAGTTTCCAGCAAATGCATGTATCTGACTATTTTAAATCCTGATTGTCACATTATTTCGAAGAACATGTAGTTGTTGCAGCAGTGTCCTTTACAACAAACATGACAATTGTGTAGAGGTACGTAAATGCACCAGTGGTCTGGGTGTCCGAGGCAAGGTCTGGACCTCCAAGGCTACACGTTTCAACATTTTTGGTAATCCGAACAGGGCTTGGCATGGGGCTGTTTGGATTAGCGAGGTTCCACTCTACCACAGTTTAAACGTTTAGTCAAAACTGTCCAGTCTCACAAATCTCTCACATAGAAATGTGGCAGTTATTTGTAACGAACATTCATGAGACTGATTGCAGAATGATTGTCTGTACTAAAGTAACAGATTGAAACACAATTGTGGGTAATAACATTACACGACATTTCAACACATACTGTTAACATAATTCCATTTCTCCTGTGGCTAGTTCTGTGAACATTTACCATCTCGTGATTACCACCTAATAATGCACATGTCTAGATGCTAACACATTTGTTGCATTTTATCTTATTTGTACGTCAAATAGTTCGGACAAAATTGCTGCATAATACAATAAAAATAAAAACAAACGATGCACAATAAAATTATGGGTTCGACAGTTAGTGAAACGTAAGCACATAAACAATTACATTGTGCATAAAACAGGTGTCTACGCAAGAATAAAACGAAGCCAAAGATGCAAACTCTTACCTCATCCATTTACTTTCTGGTGGAAACTCATTTTGGAGTGCATAAAACTGGTAAATGTACATTACAAACAAGTGTAGAGCAGAGTAGAGTACAGTTAACAGCTTCGTCCAGTGAAGAATCGTTGGAAACGAAAGATACAGTGACCACACAATTCCAATAGTGAGCAACACAAGAAAGTACATGCCAGTCAAGATTGACGGTAGAATAACAGCAGCCACAAACAGACTGAGAGAAAAGAGAATGTTGTGAGCTAAAATCACTCTCGAAACAAACGTGTGGGATTGTTGATTCGATTGAGTGTCTTGACATCCTTCTGCATCTCTTGACTGCTCACCACTCTGCTGCCTCCTAGCCTTTAGGCCAAGTATGATTGCCAGCAGACAAGTAATAAAGACACCAACATCAGGAAGAAGATAACGAAGAAAGTCTTTATAATCAAATTCATTCATCCTAAGCAAACACGCACAACACTAAGTAATAATGACAATCTTCAGTATCCACAGTCCAGCTGCAAAAATGACCTTACATGAAAAGTCACTAAGTAAACACATAAAATATTAACAAGAAACTCAAAACCACCTCAAATGTCCTTTATACTACATGAAGCAAACCATCATCTGTGGTAAATAGATATAAATGAGGTTCGCTCTCAATTATGATTTAATTAATTATTTATCTATTTATTCTCCACTTTCCATGCTATCAAGTAAGTAGCTCCTCATAATATTTGCTAATCTAGCTAATCTGAGACAGAAAGTAAGCGATTGTCTGGCTCTAACTACTTCACTAATGAGCGACAAAGACTAAGAGCGTATTACCACTGTTGTAGATTCTAATTTGAAATCATCAAGTATACAATAAACATGCTTCCTTAATTAATTAAGTGTTAATCATTGAAATTAAACTAAACTCCTGCCCTTCTAGCAGTTCCATCTGAAACTATCTTTGGCGGCTTTCATTATTCATTATCAAAATTACTCAAGAGTGAAAAGCTTAAAACAAAACAATTTTTCCTTGCAAAATGATGGATAAACACTTCAAAGTTTTGGTGCTAAGAAGTACATAGATTAGAGGTCACTGTACAGTTTAGTTGATGCAATATTGGTTTCAGAGCAGCTGCCCTGGTTTCAATCACAACCTAGCAAGTAATTAACTAGTTGGAGCACATTGAATTGACATCACTTTCACTACTCTAGTTGGTATCACTTAGACCAGTTGTCAGTCTCATCAATATGATTTAACAAAGACACGTAGCTGTTTGACCAATAAATATTTATATCAAGCATTTTGCTACATACAGAAAACTAAAAGTACTAACAAAGTACATTTTCTAAACCAAACCACAATGATACTAAATTTAGGTGTCACATAATGTTAACAGTTTCA